>NC_042357.1:3315000-3317500 GCF_002563875.1 Besnoitia besnoiti
ACGGTTTATCGCCTCACTCTCGTCGGGGGTTACAACATGGAAGATCCGACGGCAGGGGACTCCGCAGCCGAGTCGTCCTGCCACGGCTCCGAGTCCCTCGCTGAGGGCACAGGTGCCGCGTCTTGCAGCTGCCGTGTACCCCCTCCGCAGGCCTCCAGCACAGAGGCATCGACAGGCGAACACGGGCCGCGCGAAGACGCTGAGCGCATACCGGCCGGCACGCACTCCCGGAGAAAGGCACCTGGCGAGTCTCTAACGGATCGCTCAGCAGCTGCGTACGCGAATCTCGTTCTCAGAGGTTCGCCAGATTTAGTTGAAGTCAAAGCCGTCACATACGCTGGCACCTCCAAGCATTCAAAGTTGACGATGCAAAACATTCCCTGGCATGAGCAGGTAGGCGCACGCGGAGGCGCGGCAGACGCGCTTTCCGCGCGCGTCAAGCGTGTCCTCAATTCCACGCTACAACGTATATATATATATATATGTATATGGTGTTTGAGCGTGTTTTGGTACGCCGGTGGAGCTTGCGTATTATATATATGTATATATGTATGTCTGCAAATGTATGTGTATGTATATATCTACGTGTGTGTGTAGGTGCATGCATACATGAGACACACGAAGGTGCCACTTGTCTGCCGAAGCGTAGGATGCGTGTGATTTGGAGGCGAGCTGCCTCGGTGAGCCGGAGAAGTTTTGGTACTAGCGGGCTGTGCTTACGGGGATTTCAGTGTCCTATGTCTTGGTCAATGGAAGAGCCGTCACAGAGGACAAGCGCTAGATCTTTCTTGATTCTAAGCTAGCGACTGGTTTCCTTGTTTCCATATTTCCAGGTCGTTACGTTCTGCAAGGCCCTCTGCGACGCTCTCCCGGCGGGCGAGTACGCGATCGCCTGCGAGCATCGGCACTCCTGCTGCGTCCTCATCGCGAAAACTTCGTAAGCACAATCACCACTTATGATTTAATCTGTGCGCGTGATATCGCGTCGCTCAGCCTCTATATCTCGCTGGACCACGTCTACACACGCATGCATCCACACAGGAGTATCGCCACGTCTGGATGAATACATTTTGTGCGTGTCTGCATGCACGGTTGCCGGGAGGGTCAACAGACAGGCATGCGAGCACGCCAGCCTGCATCATTACGTGTGTGTATGAGCGCCACCCATTCACGCATGTGTAGAGCTGCCGCATACCTGCTTGATTTACTCAATGTACGGTGTTTCATAAAAGGAGATTCGTCCGTCAGTCCGATGCAGCTCTCGTTTGTGTGGCTATGGCCTGTTTTGCGCTGGACTGCAGATATCGGCGGAACGGTGTCTGGCACACCTGGATCGACTACGATAAATTTTACGAGCTCGTAGGTCATTGGCTGCGTTCAGCCGTAGCTAGCCCGTGCACTGCCCATCATAAATAAACTTTCACACAAGAGCATCTATGTATCTACATGTATATGGATAATACAGTATGTGCTCGGGTTGGGGCTGCGCGTCTGTGCGGTTGCAAACTCATGGCCCGCAGAGAAGGACCTGCACGACTGATTATTCCTCCTCTCTTCTGTGCGCGTGTCGGCTTGAGTGCCTTACACGTCCGCGCGTTTTCCATCCATTGTCTTTGGTGTTCATTCTGTCTGACGTGTGTCCAGGCAAACAGCGGTAATACAGAGTTCTCGGGGCTCGACTACTGCGCGCCGACGCCCTCCTGGGCTGTGTACGGAAGCGTGGAAGCGGGCTTCAGTCCATTTGAGACGCGGTAAGTGGCGTTTTCGACATAGTGCTTTTAGCCGTCGCCATGCTGCGTGTCATCTGTTTTTACTTGGTGGAAGCCGCGCCTAGGATGCCCAATCACGATGCTGGACCTTGGGGCCTTCGTGACCCTACATGGCTCGCCGACGCGTATTATCGCTCGTCTAGCTGAAGGACATTTCGCTCCTCCTGCAGGTGCCTCGGTCCACCGATTTCGAACGACGCGAATTCCGTCTTTTTACTCGGCATCATTTTCTCTTCTGGTTGGAAGACACTGCGCGTGCTTTTCTAGCGAAACGAGCGAGCGTCCAAAACAACCCCGCTTTGGCCTTCACGTGCTCAGTTCGCGCCTTTGGTGCCTATGCTCTGCGAAACACTCGCTTTCAAGCGTCTCGCGGCAGCGAGCTGCGTGCCTCCAGACGCTTCAGCGCTCCGCGAAATGCATCTAGTTTGGTGTCTGTGTAGTGATACGCATCGAGTAGTCCTTCCGAATAGGCGGGCCTGCTCCAGATTGCGGAAACTGTGCACATGCGGGGCGAATCGACTGCGAAGCGTATTTCTACTCTTCGCCTGGGAGGCGCGCCTGCTGGCGAGCACCAGGAGGCGTCTCTTCACGAATTTGCGTTTGCTCCTCTGGTTTTCTGCGCTGCCAGTGTCTTCTCCAAGGGCAAGCAGAAGCGCGCGCTCCGCGATCAGGGCCAGATGCGCTCAGGCGACGCGTCGGGCGCTAACGGCAATGACGACGCAGCCAAAAAC